>NC_057798.1:734621643-734622006 GCF_018294505.1 Triticum aestivum | reverse complement strand
AGTGGGAGGTCTGCTCTCCACTCGGTAGGATTTCAGATTCTTAGGCGAGCACTCAGCTGCAGCTAAGCCCCCGAGTGGGAGGTTTGCTCTCTACTCGGTAGGATTTCAGATACTTAGGCGAGCACTGGGCTGCAGCTAAGCCCCCGAGTGGGAGGTTTGCTCTCCACTCGGTAGGATTTTGTATTGGTGGTGTAACTCAAAAGGAGAGGATAGTAGTCGACCTGCACCTCGTCCTCCTTGCAGATTGCACATTGTATTTGTGGCGTAGCTCGAAAGGAGAGGGTAGCAGTCGACCTGCACCTCGTCCTCCTTGCAGAGCGCATGTTGTATTTGTGGCGTAGCTCGGAAGGAGAGGGTAGCAGT
>NC_057798.1:734604531-734621493 GCF_018294505.1 Triticum aestivum | reverse complement strand
GCAGCTAAGCCTCCGAGTGGAAGGCTGGCTTACCACTCGATAGGATTTTATTTATCTTAGGCGAGTACTTGGACTGCAGCTAAGCCTCCGAGTGGAAGGCTGGCTTACCACTCGGTAGGATTTTATTTATCTTAGGCGAGTACTTGGACTGCAGCTAAGCCTCCGAGTGGAAGGCTGGCTTACCACTCGGTGGGATTTTATTTATCTTAGGCGAGTACTTGGACTGCAGCTAAGCCTCCGAGTGGAAGGCTGGCTTACCACTCAGTAGGATTTTATTTATCTTAGGCGAGTACTTGGACTACAGCTAAGCCTCCGAGTGGAAGGCTGGCTTACCACTCGGTAGGATTTTATTTATCTTAGGCGAAACGGGTTTCGCAGCTAAGCCTTCGTGTGGGAGACTGACTCACCACTCGGTTAGGATTTTTTTACAGACTTGGGCGAATCGGATTCGCAGCCAAGCCACCCACTGGGGGATTGTTTTGAGAGGACAAAAGAAATAAGATTACAGGGAAGATTGTAAAGCTTTCGTCTTTAATAAACAAACTACAGAAGTACTTTTATTACAACTCGTCCGAGTGAATACTTAGGTGTAAAAGGGGCGGAGAAGTTCCACGTTCCAAGCTCGGGGCTCGTCGATCTGATGCTCGACATTGTAAAGACGGTATGCTCCATTGTGGAGAACCTTGGTGACTATGAAGGGACCTTCCCAAGAAGGAGCAAGCTTGTGTGGTTTCTGCTGATCCACTCGGAGAACTAAATCTCCTTCTTGGAAGGCTCGACTCTTCACGTTTTTGGCATGGAAGCGACGCAAGTCCTGTTGGTAAATGGTCGATCTGATCAGAGCCATCTCCCTCTCTTCCTCTAAAAGGTCGACTGCATCCTGCCGTACTTGTTCTGCTTCTGCTTTAGTGTAGAGCTCGACTCGGGGAGCATTATGGAGGAGGTCACTCGGCAAGACTGCTTCAGCCCCGTAGACCAAGAAGAATGGAGTTCTACCAGTCGACCGGTTGGGCGTGGTCCTTGACCCCCAAAGTACTGAGGGAAGTTCTTCGACCCATGCACCAACCGCATGCTTAAGATCACGCGTCAAACGGGGTTTCAACCCTTTGAGGATCAAACCGTTGGCTCGTTCTGCTTGTCCATTTGACTGTGGGTGAGCGACTGAAGCATAGTCGACTCGCGTGCCTTGAGATGTGCAGAAAGCTCTGAACTCTTCGGAATCGAAGTTTGACCCGTTGTCAGTGATGATGCTGTGCGGGACCCCGTATCTGAATATCAATTCTCTGATGAAGCTGACAGCAGTACCGGCATCGAGGTTCTTGATGGGTTTAGCTTCGATCCACTTAGTGAACTTGTCGACTGCTACCAGCACATGGGTAAAACCGCTTCTGCCTGTTCTCAAAAGACCGACCATATCCAAACCCCACACTGCAAAGGGCCAGACGAGTGGTATAGTCTTCAAAGCTGACGCGGGCTTGTGTGACATATTGGAGTAAAATTGGCATCCCTCGCACTTGTCGAATATCTCCTTCGCCATTTCATTCGCTCTTGGCCAATAAAATCCGGCTCGGTATGCTTTGGCCACGATGGTCCGGGAGAACGCATGATGGCCACAGGTTCCCGAGTGAATGTCATCAAGGATTATTCGACCTTCCTCTGGCGTTATGCATTTCTGACCAACTCCAGTCGCGCTTTCTCTGTACAACTTTCCCTTTATCATGGTAAAGGCTTTAGATCGGTGGACGATCTGTCGAGCTTCTTCTTCGTCCTCCGGGAGCTCTTTCCTCAAGATATACGCGATATATGGTACTGTCCAATCTGGAGTGATCACTAGAACTTCCATGATCAGGTCGACCACCGCTGGGACTTCAACCTCAGTCGGGTCCATGACACTCTTAGGTTGCGGGGCTTCATCGGTAAAAGGATCTTCTACGACTGACGGAGTGTGGATGTGTTCCAAAAACACATCACTGGGGATAGCTTCTCTCTTGGATCCTATCTTCGCCAGATCGTCAGCTGCTTGATTTTTCAGTCGGGGTATGTGGTGGAGCTCTAACCCTTCGAACTTCTTTTCGAGCTTCCTCACCGCATTGCAGTATCCAGTCATGGCTGGGCTTCTAACGTCCCACTCCTTCATCACTTGATTGACCTCCAAATCTGAATCGCCATAGACCATAAGGCGACGGACGCCGAGTGAAATGGCCATGCGTAATCCATACAAGAGTGCTTCATATTCTGCTTCATTGTTGGAGGAATCAAAGTGGATCTGGAGCACATATCTGAGCTTGTCTCCTCGGGGGGAAACCAAAACGACCCCAACACCAGAACCATTTAACATCTTAGAACCATCAAAGAACATGGTCCAATGCTCCGAGAGGACTTGAGTCGGCTGTTGTTGCTCAATCCACTCGGCAAGGAAATCTGCTATAGCCTGGGACTTAATGGCTTTCTTTGCCTCGAATTTGATATCAAGGGGAAGGAGTTCAATCGCCCATTTAGCCACTCGACCAGCTGCATCTCTGTTGTGCAGAATTTCTGACAATGGTGCATCGCTGACGACTGTAATGTCATGATCAGAGAAATAATGAGCAACCTTCTTCATGGTCATGTAGATCCCATATACGAGCTTCTGATAATGAGGATATCTTTGCTTTGATGGGGTCAAAACTTCAGAGAGATAATACACTGGGCGTTGAACTTTGAAGGCTTTCCCTTCTTCTTCCCGCTCGACCGTAAGTATTGTACTGAAGACTTGTCCTGTGGCTGCAATATAAAGCAACAGAGGCTCTTTCCTGATTGGAGCAGCAAGCACCGGCTGGGTGGAGAGCAGAGTTTTTAGCTCGGCAAATGCTGCATCAGCTTCTGGAGTCCACTCGAACTTGTCTGCCTTCTTCATCAGTCGGTAAAGAAGCAACGCCTTTTCACCGAGGCGAGAGATGAATCGACTTAACACGGCCAAGCATCTAGTAAGCTTCTGGACGTCGTGCACACGCACAGGGCGCTTCATTGGAGTATGGTACCAACTTTTTCTAGGTTAGCATCGATTCCTCGTTCAGAAACGAGAAAACCGAGTAACTTTCCGCCAGGTACTCCGAATGTGCACTTTGATGGATTGAGCTTGATATCATACCTCCTGAGATTGGCAAATGTTTCAGCTAAGTCAGTCAACAGGTTGGAACCCTTTCACGACTTGACCACGATATCATCCATGTATGCTTCCACATTCCGACTGATTTGAGTGAGTAAACACTTTTGAATCATTCTCATGAACGTGGCTCCGGCATTCTTGAGGCCGAATGGCATGGTGATATAGCAGAAGCACCCGAATGGAGTGATGAAAGCTGTTTTGATTTCGTCGGGCCCATACAGACGGATCTGATGATACCCGGAATAAGCGTCTAGAAAAGACAATCTCTCGCACCCTGCGGTCGAGTAGACAATTTGGTCGATGCGAGGGAGAGGAAAATGATCTTTCGGGCAGGCCCGATTGATATGTTTGAAATCAATGCACATACGAAGGGAATCGTCCTTTTTGGGAACCATGACGACATTGGCGAGCCACTCGGAGTGGTATATCTCTCGGATGAACTCTGCTGCAAGGAGTCGGGCCACCTCCTCGCCAATGGCTTTTTTCTTCTGAACGGCGGACCGTCGAAGATGTTCCTTAACAGGTTTTGCTTTTGAATTGACTCTAAGGAGATGCTCAGCCAGTCCCCTGGGAACACCCGGCATGTCAGCTGGCTTCCATGCGAAGATGTCCCAGTTCTCACGGAGGAACCGGATGAGCACTTCTTCCTATTTAGAGTCGAGTGTTGTGGAAATATGGGTCGGAGCTGCATTGGGGTCAGTCGGGTGGATATGAATTGGCTTCATCTCACCGGACGACTGAAATGCTGACTCTGTGGCGGGCTTCTTGGCCCGCAGTAAATCGCTCGGATCTGCATTCTTCTTGTATCCCTCTAGCTCTACCACTGTTATCTGGTCATCCACAATCTTTGAGCCTTTCTGAAAACACTCTTCCGCTTTCTTCCGGTTGCCAGTGATGGTGATCACGCCTTTGGGGTTAGGCATCTTTAACTTGAGGTACACATAGCATGGTCGAGCCATGAAGCGGGCGTAGGCTGGTCTTCCCAAAATGGCGTGGTAGGCGCTCTGGAAATCCACGACTTCAAATGTCAGCTTCTCTTTGCAGAAATGTTTCGAGTCGCCGAACACCACATCCAGAGCTATTTGGCTGAGTGACTCGGCCTTATTTCCTGGGATGACTCCGTGAAAACTCATGTTGCTGGAACTGAGTCTGGACATCGGAATGCCCATTCCCTTGAGCGTCTCCGCATACAGTATATTCAACCCGCTGCCGCCATCCATCAATACCTTCGTCAGTCGAGTGCCTTCGACGACCGGGTCAACCACCAGCGCTTGCCTCCCAGGGGTGGCAATGTGAGTAGGATGGTCAGACTGGTCGAAAGTAATGGGAGTTTGCGACCATCTCAGATAGTTTGGTGTCGCCGGGGCGACCATATTGACCTCACGGTTGATCACTTTCAGTCGACTTTTGCTCTCTACATCAGCAAAAATCATCAGAGTGGAGTTGACATGAGGGTACTCTCCATCACTGTCCTCCTTGTCCTCACCCTTGTCCGACTCCTTCTCTTTATCTTTCGATTGTTTCCCTTGAAATTGCTGGATTAAGAGCCGGCACTGGCGAGTGGTATGCTTTGGGTAGATGAAGTTACCCTCTTCGTCTTTCTTCGTGTGGATATGACATAGTAGATCCATCACATCATTACCTTCCTTATCTTTTACCTTCTTGGGGTTCCAAGATCCTTTGGGCTTCCCTTTGAATTTGCCCTGAGTCACGGCCAGAGCCTCTCCAGGAGCTGCTGGCTCGGCCTTCCGCTTTTGCTTCCGACTGGAGTTTCCTTTATCTGACTGACTCGGCTTGTACTTGCCGCTCCGGAGTCGGTCCTCTTCTTCGTCGTTGGCGTACTTGGTGGCTATTTCCATCATCCGACTCAGGGTCATATCTCCAGTTCGACCAAACTTCAGGCTCAACTCTCTGTTCTTGACGCCATCCTTGAAGGCGCAAACCGATTGATGGTCTGACACATTCTCTATAGTATGATGCAAAGTGATCCACCTCTGGATGTAATCCCTTAGTGTTTCACTCGACTTTTGTACACAAACTTGCAGCTCAGTCAATCCGGCAGGTCGCTTGCAAGTTCCCTCAAACGTCCTGACGAACACTCGAGAAAGATCTTCCCAGGTGTAAATGCTGCTAGGAGCTAACTGATTCAACCACGCCCTGGTCGAACCCTCTAGCATAACTGGCAAATGTTTCATGGCCACCTCATCATTACCGCCACCAATCTGAACAGCCACTCGGTAGTCTTCGAGCCAAGTTTCGGGCTTAGACTCTCCGGTGAACTTACTCACCCCAGTCGCCAACCTGAAGTTGGGGGGTATCACTGCGGCTCTGATCGCTCTGCTAAAACATTCCGGACCTGACACGTGTACTCGGCTGCTTGTGGGCACATCTCTGTCATGACCACCTCTATGAGCTCTGTTTCGGTCGACCAAACCTTGCACGATGATGGATCTAGCGTCAAAGCCTGGCTCTCTGGGGTCGACTGGAGCTCTCCGCCCAACACTGAGCTGGCGTCTGTCATCTTGCTGCCGATGGGCGTTAGACCCACTTCTCGGAGGAGGAGTGAGCACTCGACGCCCATCATCATGATTAAATCGATCATCATAGTTGTCCCGCTGGCCTTCATGTCCCATGTGCCTCAAAGGCGACCTTGGACTGTGAGCCGACTGAACAGTATTCGCAGCGACGGATCGAGTGTGAATCCTGTTGCGCGACTATGACACAGCTGAATTCTGATCTCCTGCCGCCCGGAGCAAATCTCTAATCTGCATCAAGCCTCTTCCAGCCTCTGACTGAGAGGGATGAATTGACTCCGCTATGCGGGCTGCAGCTGCCAAATTCTGAATTGGGGTTCGATATACCTGAGTTGGTTGCGGAAAGAGCTGACGTCGGTTGGAGTTGGTCACTCGTTGACGTGTACGCTCATCGAGTGCTCGCTGGAGGTTCTTCAGTCGAGTGCGTTCAGCCAGGTTGGCTAAACGCGTCTCTTCCAAGGCACGAGCTCAGGAGTTTCTCCTGCAATGGGAGTATGCAGGGCATCCATGTTCCGGCGGTGAAGTTCTTCCCTCTGCTGGGAAGTGAGCGGCTTGGGTTGGTACTCTTCATGGGCTTGAGCAGGGTCGTCCTCGTCGTCCATCCCGTCGCCGCGGGGCAAACCGGGAGGACTACGGGGCCCGTTGACCATCAGGACCTCCGCCGCTGGATCACCGCTATCACACTCGGATGCAGTCTCTACGGAGCCAGTCGAACAGGCCGTAGAGAGATTCGTCGGGCTCAATCGCCACGACTTGGGTGGTGGCCGATTGGCGAGCCACCGCGTGTCTCACCCATCGCTGGAGCCTCGACCGACCGGAGCGCTTGTGCTGGCGGGAGACAGGGAGGGAGGACGGCGCAGGAGTCGACCGGTACGGGGTCGATGGCTGCCGCAGCAAGACACCGCGGACACACGCCCAAAAGTGCGTCGCCCCGCGGACGGGGAGCGCGTCGATGTCGAGTGGTGCCTCCTGGAGCCAAGTGGAGTCGTCGACGATGAAAGTGAGCGCACCGAGACGGATCTCGTGGCCCTCGACCAGAGCTCCGCCGGAAACCATGATGAAGGCGATCGGACAAATTGCAACTTCTCCAAAAAAGTCGCTAAGACACCGGCCCGTGGTGGGCGCCAACTGTCGTGGTTCTAAGTCTGACAGTAGAATGGGGGGTAGGTATGGAGAGGCAAGATCCTAGCTATGGAGTAGTTGTACACACGAGTGTTTAGCGAGTTCAGGCCCTTCTCGAAGGAAGTAACAGCCCTACGTCTCGGAGCTCGGAGGCGGTCTACTGATTTCTGTGTATATGAGTTACAGGGGTGCGAACCCTTCTACCACTGGAGGGGGTGGCTTATATAGAGGACGCCAGGACCCCAGCCATCCCACGTAGCAGAGGATTAAAGTACATTAAGGCTGGGAGTTACTGGTAATGCCCTACTTAAAGTGTCATCATGATAATTAAGACTACTTAATTACAGACCATTTGGATGCAGAGTAGATCCTGAACTCCTGATGGTCGAGTGGGTCTTGATGGTCGAGTGTCTTCAGGTTTGTCGAGTGTCTTCTAGCCGGTTGAGTGGAGTCTCTCTTGGTTGACTGGAAGGTAGCTTCGTCTAAGGATGTCCTTGGGCATGGTATCCTAGATAGGTCTATGACCCTACCCTAGGTACATATCCTCATCACTGCCCACTCCAGGTGATCTCTATGAACCTGGTTGTCAGCTTCACACTGCAGCTGTAGAAAGCATCTTTCACAAGCCAGAACCCGACATGAGCCAGATGCTCAGTATGATGAAGCCATTGCCTCAAGATGCAGAATATCCTACGGAGTTCTTTGTTGAAGACCTTGAGTAACTGCCATGCACCATCTATCACATCATAAGGCGAACTCTCTGGCCCATCAAAGGACATTCTCCCAAGGCTAAGCTAGAAGGTGCAATGAAGACATTGGTCTTCCATATTCTTCATGGCAAATGCTTCAATGCACAAGCTTTCTTCATCCGCCAACTTCCTGCATCAGGATCTGACATTTTTGGCTTGAAGTTCTATGCTCCATGGATCATGCGTCTGATCAAGCTTCACACTGCTTTCAACTATCAGCCATCTGCACGGAACCACATTGTATTCTTGCCAGATGTCGATATGTCTGTTGAAGCCATCTATCCAGAGCCTGACAAGGAACCACTTTATCTTCATAACATTGATCGTCAGAGCTTCACTCAGCCCATTGAAGGTGTGCTGGCTGCCACTCGTGTCTATCCGTTGGCTGGTACTACACGTGCACCTCACCGTGCCCAAACCGAAGCCACTGACAGCACAATTGCTTAATGGCCTCGAAAGCGATCTCGTGTTCTCAATGACTGAGAGCTATTCGTTGGCCTGCATCAAAAGCAGGATAGGCATCATGATTGGCTCAAGCGCCAGATGCAGAGCATCATGACTGACGTCAATCGCATTCGCAACCTTGCAACCAAGAATGCCTTTGTCGCGCATGAAACCTGTCGACACACATGGAAAGGGCTCACGCTTATGTGTGATGAGGAAGATCTTCAGGATGATGGCTTCTCAGAACGATTCAAGTTTGATTCCACTCTGCCCAGAAATGATGTTCTGCGGCGCACTCCATCTCTTGAAGACTCAGAGTACTCCTCTAATGCTGCAACCGTGAATGCTCGTGTGATCGATGATCAAGATGATGCTACTTCGCCACCTCCAACGCGGCACCGCCAAACCTCGACACCAACCCTACATCTTCTCCTATTCCTTCTGGGAACCAGTAGGGGCTCACTGTCTTCAACCCTTTTTGGTCCTTACTGACAAAAGGGGGAGAAGCTCTGAGTTGATAGTCTTCAAGCGGGTTCATATGGGCGGTTGCATTATATTTTGCCTAGTGTTTACAACTCTTGCTCTTGATACATTTGGTTCTCTGAGTTGTAACACTTAAACTCTATGGTCGTCTGCTACTTATTTGCTATTTTGTGATGCGATGATAACTTCCGCACTTAAATCATTTTGCAGATGTCCAATTTTCATTATGCATGTCATTATCTTTGTTACATCAAATCATGCATGATGATTTTTCTTCATGAGTTGAAGAGGATCTCCACAAGTAGAACCTGCCATGTGCATTTGCATTCCAAAAGAAAATTATTTATATGCACATCTTTAGGGGGAGCTTTTTGCTACTTACGAAGACAATACCTCAACCTTTACAATTTCACATATTCATATCCCCGTTGAAAACTTCAACCAGTTTGTCATCAATCACCAAAAAGGGGGAGATTGTAAGTGCATCTAGTGCCACCCCTAGTTTGGTTTTGGAGTATTGACGACAAACATGGTTGAGGGACTAATGTGTTTGTGGGAATTGGAGTATAACACAGGTAGTAATCCCTCCTTGATTCGGTTTACCTACCGGAGATGACCCCTAAAAATGTATGAAGACATTGAAGATAATGGTGGTACGTGAAGACATTCACACTGAAGACTATGACAGGAGAAGACATGGAGTGAAGACTATGGAGCGCGAAGACTTAGTAGTTTTGTTGTTTCTTTTCTTCTTTGTTGAGTCATAGGAACCACCGCACTGTTAAGTGGGGTCCAAGTGAACAAAGTCAGAGTGACTGAAGTGATGCTCAACCAAAATCCTATGTATTCGAGCGAAGACAATGAAAGCAAATCTTATCCAGAGTCAGATAAGTCAGCTTTACTTGTAGCCCAAGTCAAGTTGTCGCCTGTGTTTGAAATCTGACCGTTGTGACACATGTCAGCTCCTTAGTGACCCAGGGTCATTTTGGACAAATCAGGTCAGGTTGCCCAGTGGCTATAAATAGCCCACCCCCTACACCACAAATTGGTGGTTGCTCAGAGTTAGATACGGCTTTTGTCGTTTGAGAGCAACCCACCTCCAAAGCCTTTGAGAGAGAGAATCCTTGCGAGGACAAAGCCCAAACCACCCAAAGCCCAGAGAGTATTTGGCATCACTGAAGTCTTTCTGTCCGCGTGATCCGAAGACTTGTTATACTTGAGGACTATGAATCCTCCAGCCGGTTAGGCGTCACGTTCTGAGCATCCAAGAGTCATTGTGGATTGCCGGTGAACGAAGTCTGTGAAGGTTTGGAAGTCTACCTTGAAGACTTACCAGAGTGATTGGGCGAGGTATGTGTGTCCTTAGCTCAAGGGGAATAAGGTGAAGACGCAGTCTTCTGAGTTGAATCTCAGCCTCCCTAACCAGATGTATAGTTGTCACAGCAACTGGAAGTAGTCGAACAAATCCTTGTCTTCACAACACACTGGTTCTATCTCTTACTCTCCTTACTTACAGTTTGTCTTTTGAAGTCATTGCCTGATTGCTCTGCCTATTTGACTTCACTATGTGACTACTTGTTCTGATTGGCTTCATACTATCTTCCACCTTTATCCTTTCTACCTAGCTGCTAATAGTCTGTGTGCTTTCACTTCATTGAATACTTGACTATGGCTTGTCTAGTGTAGTCTACCTTCTGCTTCATACGAATAGTGTTGTTTCTCCTGTTAATCTTCAAAACTCCCATGTTTTGAAGACTTTCATAAAAATGGCCTATTCACCCCCCTCTAGTCGATAACTAGCACTTTCAGAATGCAGCTGCCTCTAATGCATAATCCCAAAACAATAGTGGTAAATCGGTAAGAGACATCATAGATCGCACCATATCCAATAAAGTGCGGTTACGACGTTCGGGCACACCATTACGCTGTGGTGTTCCAGGTGATGTGAGCTGTGAAACTATTCCACATTGTTTTAAATGAAGGCCAAACTCGTAACTCAAATGTTCTCCTCCACGATCAGATCGTAGAAACTTTATTTTCTTGTTAGGATGATTCTCCACTCCCCTCTTAAATTCTTTGAACTTTGCAAATGTTTCAGACTTGTGTTTCATTAAGTAGATATACCCATATCTTCTCAAATTGTCTATGAAGGTTAGAAAATAACGATACCCACCACGAGCATCAACACTCATTGGACCGCACACATCAGTACATATTATTTCCAATAAGTCAGTAGCTAGTTCCATTGTTCCGAAGAATGGAGTTTTAGTCATCTTGCCCATAAGGCACAGTTCACAAGTATCAAATGATTCATAATCAAGTGATTCCAAAAGTCCATCAGCATGAAGTTTCTTCATGCGCTTTACACCAATATGACCTAAACTGCAGTGCCACAAATATGTTGTACTATCATTATCAACTTTGCATCTTTTGGCATCAATATTATGAATATGTGCACTACGACCGAGATTTAATAAACCATCAACATTGGGTGTATCACCATAGAAGGTTTTATTCATGTAAACAGAATAACAATTATTCTCTGTCTTAAATGAATAACCGTATTGCAATAAACATGATCCAATCATATTCATGCTCAATGCAAACACCAAATAACATTTATTTAGGTTCAACACTAATCCCAAAGTATAGGGAGTGCGCGATGATGATCATATCAATCTTGGAACCAATTCCAACACATATCGTCACTTCAGCCTCAACTAGTCTCTATTTATTCTGCAAGTCCTGTTTTGAGTTACTAATCTTAGCAACCGAACAAGTATCAAATACCCAGGGGTTACTACGAGCACTAGTAAAGTACACATCAATAACATGCATATCAAATATACCTTTGTTCACTTTGCCATCCTTCTTATCTGCCAAATGTTTGGGGAAGTTCCACTTCTAATGACCATTTCCTTTTGCAGTAGAAGCACTCAATTTCAGGCTTGGGTCCACCTTTGTGCTTCTTCTCTGGAATGACAACTTGCTTGTCATTCTACTTGAAGTTCCCTTTCTTTCCCTTTGCCCTTTTCTTGAAACTAGTGGTCTTGTCAATCATCAACACTTGATGCTCTTTCTTGATTTCTACCTTCGTCGATTTTCAGCATCACGAAGAGCTTGGGAATTGTTTTTGTCATCCCTTGCATACTATAGTTCATCACGAAGTTCCAGTAACTTGGTGACGGTGACTAGAGATCTTTGTTAATCACTATCTTATCTGGAAGATTAACTCCCACTTGATTCAAGCGATTGTAGTACCCAGACATTCTGAGCACATGCTCACTAGCTGAGCAATTCTCCTCCATCTTTTAGGCGAAGTATTTTTTAGAGGTCTCGTACCTCTGACACGGGCATGAGTCTGAAATACAAATTTCAGCTCTTGGAACATCTTATATGCTCCGTGGCGTTCAAAACGTTTTTGAAGTGTTGGTTCTAAGCCGTAAAGCATGGTGCACTATACTATCAAGTAGTCATCACATTGAGCTAGCCAAACATTCATAACGTCTGCATCTGCTCCTACAATAGGTCTGTCAGCTAGCGGTGCATCAATGACATAATTCTTCTGTGCAACAATGAGGATAAACCTCAGATCACGGACCCAGTCCGCATCATTGCTATTATCATCTTTCAACTTAGTTTTCTTTAGGAATATATAAAAACATAGGGAAGCTAAATGCGAGCTATTGATCTACAACATAATTTGCAAAATACTATCAGGACTAATTTCATGATAAATTGAAGTTCAATTAATCATATTACTTAAGAACTCCCACTTAGATAGACATCCCTCTAGTCATCTAAATGATCACATGATCCATATCAACTAAACCATGTCCGATCATCATGTGAGATGGAAAAGTTTTCAATGGTGAACATCTCTATGTTGATAAAATCTACTATATGATTTACACTCGACCTTTTGGTCTCCAGTGGTTCGAGGCCATATCTGCATATGCTAGGCTCGTCAAGTTTAACCCGAGTATTCCGCATGTGCAAAACTGTCTTGCACCCGTTCTATGTGAACATAGAGCCTATCACAACTGATCATCATGCGGTGTCTCAGCACGAAGAACTGTCGCAATGGTGCATACTCAGGGACAACACTTATACCTTGAAACTTAGTAAGGGATCATTTTATAATGCTACTGCCGTACTAAGCAAAATAAGATGCATAAAATATAAACATCACATGCAATCAAAGTATGTGACATGATATGGCCATCATCATCTTGTGCCCATGATCTCTATCACCGAAGCATCGTTATGATTTCCTGCATCACCGGCTTAAGGCTCCTGCCGATAAATTCTACAAAACATGATCATCTCATACAATAACTTATATCACATCATGTCTTGACCATATCACATCACAACATGCCC
Source organism: Triticum aestivum (assembly GCF_018294505.1). Classification (NCBI taxonomy): domain Eukaryota; kingdom Viridiplantae; phylum Streptophyta; class Magnoliopsida; order Poales; family Poaceae; genus Triticum; species Triticum aestivum. The sequence goes on along the minus strand of NC_057798.1, from coordinate 734,608,630 downwards.
TGCAAAAACAAGTTAGACGTCCTCTACTTTGTTGTTGCAAGTTTTACATGGCTGCTACGGGCTTCTAGTAAGAACCGTTCTTACCTACGCATCAAAACCACAATGATTTTTCGTCAAGTGTGCTATTTTAACCTTCAACAAAGACCGGCCGTAGTCAAACTCGATTCAACTAAAGTTGGAGAAACAAACACCCGCCAGCCACGTGTGTGCGAAGCACGTCGGTAGAACCAGTCTCATGAACGCGGTCATGTAATGTCGGTCTGGGCCGCTTCATCCAACAATACCGCCGAATCAAAGTAAGACGTTGGTGGTAAGAAGTATGACTATTATCTCCCAGAACTCTTTGTGTTCTACTCGTGCATAAAACATCTACGCGTAGACCTAGCTCGGATGCCACTGTTGGGGAACGCGGTAATTTAAAAAAATCCTACGATCACGCAAGATCTATCTAGGAGATGCATAGCAACGAGAGGGGAGAGTGTGTCCATGTACCCTCATAGACCGAAAGCGGAAGCGTTTAGTTAATGTAGTTGATGTAGTCGAACGTCTTCGCGATCCAACCGATCCAAGTACCAAACGTTTGGCACCTCCACGTTCAGCACACGTTCAGCTCGATGACGTCCCTCGTGCTCTTGATCCAGTTGAGAACAAGGGTGAGTTCCGTCAGCATGATGGCATGGTGACGGTGATGATGATGCTACCGGCGCAGGCTTCGCCCAAGCACTACGATGGTATGATCGAGGTGTGTAACTGTGGAGGGGGGCACCGCACATGGTTAAGAGAAACTCATGTGTTCTAGGGTGCCCCCTGCCCCCATATATAAAGGAGGGAGGGGAGGCCGGTCGGCCCTATGGCGCGCCCCAAGAGGAGGAGTCCTACTAGGACTTCCTAGTCCTAGTACGATTGCTCTCCAAGGAAGAGAGGGGGAAGGAAGGAGAGGGAGAGGGAGTAGGAAAGGGGCCGCCGCTGTGACACTCCAAAATTTTTGGTGGTTTATTTTTTTCAAAGGACCCTTGCTTGGTTTGAAAGGAGGTCATTTAAACCCTTCCTAAAAACCATATTCTAAGTTTACCCTCTCAAAAATCCTTATCTTGGATTTGGTTTCATTTAAAATGGAAAACCCTTCTAGTTTTGGGCTTTTATTTGGTTTTGATCCCTTCAAAAATTTCACCATGCTTCCTATGGTGAAATTTTCCCAAAAACCTTTCCTCCCAAAACAAATAAAAATCCATTTTTGGATTTATTCCAACTATTTCTCCTCCCAAAATAACTCTGTCTTTTCTTTTGAACCTAGGTGGATTACAAAGCAAGTGCCCTAATGCTTTTGATTTTTGACCTCAACTCAACACCCCTGGATAGTCCTTTGAACCCACAACCCAGAACCATCTTGATCAACTCTTCTCCTGTTCAAATATTTCAAATTGCACTCACTGCAAGTTTGGACCAGATTTGCCAAATTTGGTGAAATTCATATCTATACCTCTCCAAAAATTCCACAAATATTCAGGCAGCCTCTAGATGAAATGAGAGGCCCCTCCACCAAAAACCAGCTCAAGGAAAAATCCCTACATGCCTGGATCATTCTGTCGAACACCTTGCATGCACTGTTCTAGTCATATTCAGTTAAATTCAGACATTCAGTGTCGATCTTCGTCAGTGACTTCAGTCACGAGCTCACAGTGCTCTTAGCACGTAGCTCACGGCCAGGCTTGCTTGTCCGGAGCCTCACACGCCCGCTTGGCGCCTTCCTGGCGTCGGTGGCGCCCTGGCCCGCCTGCGCCGGCATGTCTTGCGGCGGTCGTAGCGCCGTAGCGGCCGACAGGAAGCAGAATGGCGGCACAATGCTGTTCGGTGCCGCCCAAGCGTCCTGGTGGCTCCGCGTGGCCACCTCCTTGCCAGCGCACACATGCAGCACCGTCGCTGTGGCGCGGTACGCGTAGAGCGCGCTCCCGGCCGCCGACGGGCCCACGCCGCCCCGTTCCGTCGAGCTCCCCCTAAACCCCCAAATCCCGACGCGGTTAGCACCAAAACGGAACCATGGAACATCCACGACGACGTTCAGCCTATGAAACCTCCCGTGCAACCGCAGCGCCGCCGTAATCAACTCGCCGGAGAACCCCGTTCTCGGCAACCGCCTCGGGGCGGCTATATATAGCACCCCGAGCCTGCTCTCGCCCCCGGCACACCTCCTCTACCTCATAAGGCCCCGCACAACCACTGAACGAGCCACGAGGAGCTCTCCTTCCCCGACTCCGGCCACTCCGTTCCGGCCTCGGCCCCCACCGTGATTCACTCCGGTAAGGCCATCTCCGGCGCCCTATCCTCGTCAGATCCCTCCTCATGCTATCGCAAGTCTAACCCCCTCACCAATTCCACCTCCGCAGCTCTCTCCGGCGAGATCCACGACCACCCGGAACACCGTCCGTCGGAGCAAGCATCGCCGCCGATGTGGTACTCGCCGGCGACCACCACCACCTCCCTCAGACGCGGAATGGCGCCCTGATCACGGAGGTACACTCTGATCTCCCTGCCTTGCCGTGGATCACCGTCGGCAAAAAACCGCGGCTCTCGGGCGCCGACGAGCCCCGACTCCTCTGTTTGAACTTTCAAACCTGACGGGTGGGACCCGCCTGTCATCCTCTCTTGCGTTTTTTTAAATCGTTTGTAGAAGGCGTACTCCGGCAAATACGTTTTCTCTCTGAACCGTTTTTCTGGTTTCTTCTGCAAAGCCCCCTGGAAGTTTTCTGTTTCTTTACAGATGGGTCCTTGGACCAAAACCCTTATAACTTTTGATCAGAAAAGTATTTTTGATTAATTATTTTTCTGTTCTCTTTAGATTTTTGTCTAGTTTTTTATCATATTTATTTGAAAAATATTCAGAACACTTTTCTGTACACTCACGGTATTTACGTTGCGTATGTATTGTTTCTTATACCGTAGATACCGGAGGAGGTGACGGAGCTGCAAACTTCGCACAGTTAGACTCCGACTACTCCGAACCAGGCAAGAATGTTTGAACTCTTGATATGATGAGTGTGGTTGCATGTTTGCATTTTAGTATAGTCATGGCATGTTTATGAACATCACTTTGCATGATATATCTCATGCACATAATCGGAAAGTAAGTTTCGGGAAGCATTATGTTGTTGGATACATATTTGCAAAGCCATGTGTTGGTATGAGGATGGGTAAGATGGCAGTGTTGTGACATGCCAGTCTTATGCCAGATTATTTGACTTATGTGTCGTCATGACACAATTCACATTCCCATTCATTCCATCCTATACTGTCACATGTTTTCTGAAAGGAATATGGCATAGTAAGTTGCAAATCATTTTCCTGGTACACACCAAGTGGAGAGGCCGGGATGAGGGTTCCATGGCCCTAGATTAAAGCTCGTCATCTGGTCAGGGGGCATGGGTGTTTCCGGTTCAGACCGAGAGGGGGGCACCCCTTAGAGCGCGCGTATAGAAATTTGATCCCATGCTATTCGAGGTTGTGGCCTCCCCGTCTCAAAGTTTTTCTTGGACGTTGGCCAGGGTGATTCCTGGCAACGTGAGGTGAAATGGGTGTGTACTAGTTAAATGTGTTTCTACTGAAATACCGTAAATGGAACTAGTCTTTCGTGACTATGGAAATCCGTTGGCTGTGTTCAGTTCTTCCAAACTCTGCAGAGTCACAATCTTTCAATTATCTTGTACTTTGTTCGAGTACTATAATTATCTTATCTTGTCAGGTATCAGCCTCAGTGACAAAACTCCGGTGGGATTTACGTGTGATAAATCCGGTTAAAAGATTATTCTTGTGGATGGACTAATTTGTTGTTTACATTTATTACAAGCCCTGTCTGCGATGTCGCTCAGACGTCCGACGGTGGCAAACCTGTTATTTACTTTTGTTATAAGCCCTGTCTGCGATGTCGCACAGACGTCCGACGGTGGCGGACCTGTTATTTACTTTTGTTATAGGCCCTGTCTGTGATGTCGCCCAGACGTCCAACAGCGGTATTTCTTTTAAGGCCCTGTCTGTGATGTCGCCCGGACGTCCGACTGTGGTATTTCTTTTTAAAGCCCTTTATGTGATGTCGCCCAGACGTCCG